>NC_061515.1:7522500-7570000 GCF_022379125.1 Scophthalmus maximus
TGTGTGTGTGTGTGTGTGTGTGTGTGTGTGTTTCTGTAATGACTTGCTAAAACAATGTAACTTATGTTGGTTACACTTTTTAAATTCCATAATATGGCTGGCGAAGTATTATGGCTTGGGGTCAAGCTTCACACATGTATTTTATTTAATCTCGTATCTATCCAAATAATAAATACAAATAAAAATTTAGATAGCAAGATTTCCTTTGACGTCAATCTATATTTTACCGTCGTGTTATAGTCATGTATTATGACTGGTGGCATTGCTTCACAGGCCTAAATTCACCAAGACATTTTTTTTGACGGTTTAACTCTTTTTGGTTAATATAATGTGCCACTGATGGATTTAGTCACACAATGAGGAGGGCTGCTTGACATCATCAATAAAACATTCTCAACATTTTATCAAACTTACGATTCATTTATTTTGGTATTAGTTTCAGTGCATGTATGAGTCAATTTATTAAGGAAACACTCCATTGCCTGTCAATGTGTGCTCTACTAATACTGTACTTAACACATACATTTAGACAATATTTTATGATAATAATATGTGCAAATAGACTTCATGTAATATCCATAACACCGCCGTGAATTCTCGTGGCTGGAATGAAGTCCCTTGGATTCAGGACAGTGTGAAATACTGCGTATTAATTAACAAAAATGAATGCATAAACAGTGCCTTTTGAGATGATTTGGTACAATGCATGCATGCATCTCCGGTGCTATATGTATTAATTAGTCATTCCTGCGAACAGACCTTTTGTTATTTGCACCTTCTTCTTTTTTTCAAACTGTGCTGTTGCTTTTTTTTCTTTCTTGCGCAACACTGTCAGACCACACTTGCAGCGGGGGGAACACGCGCGCCCTGATGGATGAATACATTCATTCCGGTGAATACCGATGAGGAAGACTGCGAGGCCACTCTTCCTCACGACAGTTGCCACCTTGACTGCCCGTTCCACAGCCGCTGTCACCGTGTCAGGTTTCCGCCACGCTGCGCTGTATCGCCTGTCTCCAACAGAGGTCATAATGTCTGTAATCACGATAATAAAGGACGAGGATGTGCCCCGCGTGTTCTGCGCGCAGACAAGTGCAAAGGGGGGGGGGGGGGGGCGCACTGCAAGCGTGCACAGACAGTTGAGTGCGCAAACGCACCGGCAAAAGAGCGTGAGCAAGAAAAAGAAAAACTGTCGAACTCACACACACACACGCACACACACACACACACACACACACAACACACACTTCATAAAAGCTGCTGGTGGTCTCCAGATCTTGTGGCGTCTGGTGGGCAATGGAGGAGAGACCGCCCCTCATAACTGCGGCGATCGCCCACCAACAGCTTTATTATATGTAATTGTAATAATAAGGGATGAGCGTGTTGGAGGTTCGCTAAGTGGTGGACATTAAGGAGCCGTGTACGCCTCCCGCAGGTCAGAGCGCACACTGCCCGGCGAGCGCGCACACACCCACACACACACACACACACACACACACTCACACTGACACTCACCGGTGCTCATACTTTCTATGGATGTTGTTTTAATATGTGGACTGACAAAAATAACTGTAGCTGCAAACCGGGGAACACTTGTCCTTTCATATACTCACATCTCCCCGTCTCTTCCATCTAATGCGCAGTTGACGTTGGATTGTTTCGAGCAATGAGACACTGTGCTCCACGATTCACGTTATCCTGATGATTCAACTGAATGTCCCGACTGCACAAACACAGTGTGGCCCCGAATCGAGTGGAGCAAATTCGCTTCTCTCTCCCTCGCTGTCAGTCTATGTTTCTGTTCTCCAACTGTACTGGGAATCATAGTTATTGTTATCTCAAAATGGCTCGATTATAATTTCTTACACAGAGACACAAATGAGGCAGATGTATGACGTGGAGAAAGGCAACTGCTTTTGGCGACAATTGCAATTTTTTCCGGAAGATTTTCTGGTTCAAAGTTTGAATTGTGCCGCCACGCGAAACCGGAGGGATCTTGTCGAGGTGGACAGACTCCACTTCTCGCAGTGTGCACGGCCCGGTTTTGTTCCGAGGCTCCGTTTCTGCGAGGCAGAAAGGGGCGGGGATGGGATATTCAGATGAGCCGGAGTGACAGCTCCAGCCCCCCCCCCCCCCAATGCTCCGTGTCTGAAACTCCACTGGCTCCTTCCCTCCTAACTCCTCACTTCATAGTGCCGCGTACTAAAAACATCGGACGCTAGGGGATCAAGACGCATGCCACATCGCCTCTATGCGGGCACTTTAACAGATCTTTCGGGGGGTTTTTTCACCCAGTCAGGGGGCCGTGGAGGGAGGACATTTCACGTCCATTGTCCGATGACTCTTTGCACGGCTGATTATTGAGTTGATTGTTTATTATTTCTGGCTGCCGTTCGCCCGCCGCCCTGCGCGTTTTTTTTTTTTTTTCTTTTGGAAAAATCGGCGACCCGCACCGCGCTCACCAATGTCCTATCCTCAGGGTTACCTCTACCAGCCCCCGGGCTCGCTGGCTCTGTATTCGTGTCCGGCGTACGGGGCCTCGGCTCTGGCTGCCCCGCGGAATGAAGACTTGGCGAGGTCGTCCTCTGGCTCAGCCTTCAGCCCTTACCCCGGATCGGCTGCTTTCTCCGCCTCGGCCGGCGCAGGCTTCTCCAGTCCACTGTCATACTCCACGGATCCAACTACGGGATTCCCATCCTACATGGTAAAAAAATAAAATTATATATATATATATATATATATATATATATATATATATATATATATATATATATATATATATATATATATTTTAATGTGTCTATGCGTGCTTCGTTTGCCCACATTTACGCAAGTGAGTCGTTGTGTTGTGAATTGTGCCAAATGCGCATGCAGTCAGGATGTGTCTGTCCAAGGATAGAGTCAGTCGGTGCGGATGTTTTCTTGTTGTGACTCACTACTCAGCAAGTGCTTGCGGAACTTTTCCATCGGGTGCAGCACATTCATATCCACTGGCCTACTCGTGCGGCTCCTCACTTCCACCCAAAAGGAAACCCTTGACCCCCATTTTGGCTTTAAATGGGATTTCAAACGCGAGCTGCGAACCTGCGCTGTCTTGACCAAACACTCGCGAGTGAACAGTGAACTCAGATTTCCTTTTTTTTTCTCTCCTTCATTTTGAACTCGCAGCCAACGTGTCACAGAGAGACGTGATATTGATAAAACAAAGCTGCGACTCCTTCTCCTTCTTCCTCGGCGGATGTTTAACAAAAAAAAAAAAAAAAAAAAAGAAATCACCATGGGGACGAAGTCGCCGACTTGGGTTGAATTAAACGGGAATTTGAACATGAAAAGCTCGCGTCGCATTGCTATTGTCACAGGGCACGTCGAGCGTTTTAGGAGAAGAAGAAAAAAAAAGGTGCATATCAAGCGATTTGCTAATGGGATTCGTGATGCTGCAAAGAGGCGATACGTTAACGCACTGTGGCCACGACACAACTCCAAAAAGCAGCCCACCGAAAGGAAATGAGGAGAAGTTAATAGGTGATTGTAGAAAATAGATTTTCCCATTTTTTTTTATTATCTTAACGGCCATAATGACCACGGCTCTGTTATTAGTTAATCCGATAATGATCTTAACCATTAGTTGACCATTAGTTCGTGGCTCGCTGCGGCCCGCGTCCATGCACGGTGCGTTTACTGTACCCCCCCCCCCCATGTTTAATTTAACCTTCCAGAACAGAGTTGACTTATATGATCAATTTATTATGAATAGACTACTGATATGTCAGATACAAATAAAAAAGTGAGGATAAAATATTTCATCCTGTCCTGCATATGTTCCCAAAACCAACGCAGTTACACACGTCACATTGTAAAATGGATTTTTGTTTGTTTTAATAATTTATGTGTCGTTATTGGCAATTGTATATGTGATATATTCATTCAAATGCATTTTGACATTACGAAATTGCTTTGCAAATAAGTCAGTCTACGACCAGCCAACAATATGATCACTTTATTGATATAGGGAGAATATAATTTTAAAGCACAGTACTATAAAACCTCATCGATGATTTATGTTTTCTTCTTTCCTTTCTTCTTTTTCTTTTTGTTTTGTCTTTCTCTCCCCCCCCCCCAACTTTCCTCCAGAGCTCTCCATATGACGCACACACGACGGGCATGGCGGGGGCGTTAAGTTACCACCCGTACGGGAGTCCGGGGTACCCCTACCAACTCAACGACCCGGCCTACCGCAAGAACGCCACCAGGGACGCCACGGCCACGCTGAAGGCCTGGCTGCAGGAGCACCGCAAGAACCCGTACCCGACCAAGGGCGAGAAGATCATGCTGGCCATCATCACCAAGATGACCCTGACGCAGGTGTCCACGTGGTTCGCCAACGCCAGGCGGCGGCTCAAGAAGGAGAACAAGATGACGTGGGCGCCCAGGAACAAGAGCGAGGACGAGGACGAGGAGGACGGCGACGGCGAGAGGAAGGAGGCGGAGCGCTCCGAGAAGAACCTGGACAACGGCGAGGCGTCGGCGGATGACGAAGGTGGGGTATAATCTGGCCACCGAGCCAATGATCCGTTTAACAATTCAGGGCCAGGGGCAGGGGGTAGGATGGGGGGGGGGGCTACAACGGAGGGGAGGGGTGGCTGCCCCCTTTTTATTTACTGCTCAAGTTATTTTGTGCAATATAATATTCTATATCAAAGATATGGAATTATTTCATGAAATAATAATGATACAAATAATTTGGTTTAATATAAATTTATATATATATATATATATATTTGATTTAATGTTTCTCTTTCATGGAGGAGATATACTCTGATTAATGACATGATTAATGGCAGGTCACTGGCAAAGCAGACACATAACATAGTAATCACCATAAGTACACGAGTGGCCTCAATGAAATTGTGACTGAATATTCTCAGGATGACTTTTTGTATCATTATGGGAGAGAACAAATGTTGTTATTATAAATCCAAAAGTACAATAGATAAAATAAACAAATTAACGAATGCCTTGCTTTTCTCTAGCCTGGTTTTTTTTTTTTTTTGTAATTTGACAACATGATTCGATTTAAGATTGTTTATCCGACATTTTTAGAAAATGTAAACTTGTGTTATTGTTTATATTTTAGAATATTATTAATTGTCTTGTATGTTTAATTGTATTTTTGTGTTGTGTTTTTCTCTTTTCCTTGTTTCCTTCTATAGTTGACTTATTCTATTTATTTTAATCGGTCCTATTATTATTATTATTACTATTATCGATAATTAATAGTCTCCTCCTTTCTTTATAGGTATCAGCCTGCACGTCGACACTCTGACGGACCACTCCTGCTCCGCGGAGTCGGACGGGGAGAAGGTGAACTGCCGCGTGGGCGAGCTGGGCTCCGACCGGGTGCGCGACAAATGCGACGACGACGAGGAGGAGGAGGACGAGGACGCGGAGGACGAGGAGGACCGGAACCACCGGAACCACCGGAGCCACCGGAGCCACCGGAGCCACGACCCGCGGGCGCAGCTCTCGCCCAAAGTCGTCGTCACGTCGTCGCCACTGACGGGGGTGGAGGCGCCGCTCCTCGGCCACCACCCGCACCACCAGCAGCACCACCTCCACCACCAGCACCTCCAGCACCTCCACCAGCTCCACAGCCAGCGCGAGGATCTGGCCCGCGGCCTCGCCAGTGGCGGCGGCGGCGGCGGCGTCGTCGTCGGCGCCGGCAAACCGCCGCCGTGCCTCGACAGCAGGGCTCCCTCGGGGCCGCCCCCGAACCCCGCAGCGAAGCCCAAGCTGTGGTCGCTGGCGGAGATCGCTACCTCGGACCAAAAGCAGCAACATCAGCAACAGCAACCGGGGCAACCGAATTGCCCCTCCTCCAGCGGGGGCCTCCTCACTCCCCCCACGCCTTCCGCCACCTCCCCGGCCGCCAGCTCCCCCTCCCTCTACCCGGCCCCCTCCATCCTCGGAAGACCTATTTATTACACGTCTCCCTTTTATAGCAATTATACAAACTATGGCAACTTCGGGCCCCTGCAGGGCCAGGGGATCCTGCGCTACACTAACTCGTCTGGAGTGAGTCTGGCCGCCGCCGCCGCCGCCGCCGCCGCCGCTGCTGCTGCAAGCGAGGGTCTGAGCGCCCCTCACCAGGCTCTGGAGGCGAGCACGAACCCCAAGCACAGGCCAGACTCCCCCCTCGTTAAAAATAACCCGAACCAGATTGTTGTTGTCGAGCAGCAGCAGCAGCAACAGCAGCATTTCAGACTCGCAAATTCAGAAGCGAAGAAAGGTACGTAATGAGACCCCCCCCCCCCCCGCCCCACCACCACCACCACCGCCCACCCCCCAAAACGATAAAACCATTTTGAAAAAAAAACGTATTTAATCTGCTGTTGCATCTTGAGATTGCGTAAAACGAGTTCCACTTGTTCCCACAATTGCAAATCAACACGTCGCGAGGTGATCGGGCTTGTTGGCTTTTCTTTTTGTTCTCTCTCTCTCTCTCTCTCTCTCTCTCTCTCTCTCTCTCTCTCTCTCTCTCTCTCTCCTTCAAACAATACGAGGAACAAGTGGCACCATCGTCTTGAAAACCATTTTGCAAGAGTCCGAACTTGTTTTAAGATGAACACGATTTTTCCGAGGACTGAATATGAGACTCAGTGACTTATTAAAAGATGGAGAACATTTCTACAGTTCCGCCTGAGCGAGTGAACGTGTTCTGTATGGCCTAGAATTCGTTTTCAGTGCAGGTCATTTTTTTCCTGGAATAATCGATTTGTAACTTTTTTGTTTGTTTTTGGTTAACTTTTTTTGCACAGTTCTTTTGCTCTTCCTCAATCTCATGCCATCATTTGCGTTTCGCAGCAAGCTCGCACGAGAAAAGAAAAAAAAAAAGCCTTATAGCCCATAAATACATAAGTGCAAGAGAGGACACCTGCAGATATATAGACATTGGAATAACCTCGTGAGGGACAGGCCCTTCAAATCAGCATGACCACACGCGAACACACACACACAAACACACACACACACGCACACACACGCACACACACACACACACACACACACACACACACAGGCAGCCTGTGAATCCAGTGAGCAGAGAAAGGTTCCTGGTGTGTCTGTGTGTGTGTGTGTGTGTGTGTGTACGTGTGCACCCCCCCCCCCCCCCCCAACCCAACCCAACCCAACCCAACCTTATCTTTCAGCAAAGGATAATTATAATTACGCCGGGTCAGCCAAAAGCAAACAGATCAGTGAGTTTGCTCTGTGCAAATTTCGTCGTGCAACTTTACATCTTCAAATGTCACTTGGGTGATCGCGGTGGTTATACTTTCCTTTCGCCCACATGCCGCTGGATGAGTCGCGATGGGCGGCGGGGGATTCTTCTAATGAGCACTTGCAGTACACCGTTTTTGGTCATAGAGCCAAGCCTCAACCTCTCTTGTGTTTCCAGAGGCGTTTTTTGACCATGCATGGTGTCGTCGTGTGGGATTTTTTCTTTTACTTTATTTATAAATATATATATATATATATATTATATATATATATATGTATATATATATATATATATATATATATTTTATTTTTTATTTTATTTTATTTCCATGGTCTGCAGGTAGGTGTCACACTTGCTTTGGCTTGAACGCGAGGAATGGCACCCACCTTTTTTAGCCTCATGTCATAACCCCCCATAACCTTTTGCTCCAAACCGGATCTAGTGCCACCATATATATAGTCGGGATGAACTTATCTGCTGCTATCCGCTTCCTCGGCTCCACACATGCAGGCTGAGACACTCAACAGCACACGTTATTATTATTATTATCATCAATATTATTATTATTATTATTATTATTATTATTATTGTATTATGTCAGTTTTGTTTTGATGCATTGCGGATAATAATTGCATACGCTGGTTTGAGAAGAAAAACAAAGACAGAAAAGAAAAGATCTCCCATTGTATGTGATTTACATGTTATTTCTCAGGTGACTATAGTTTGCTTATTTGCCACGGTATATTATTTTGAGTATATATATTTACGTGTGGAAAAAGACATAATTTGGCCTCTCTGTGAAACCGTGTTGGGGTGGTGTCTCGGAACTGACGTGAACTTGAGGACTTCAAAAGTGGAATAGCCTACATTTGATATTTATTTTTTTAAACGAGGGCGAAATGATGCCTATAATTTATGCAAGTTGTATTGCAAAGAAGAAGAAGAAAAAAAAGGGAAACTGACATCGTCTGTTTGTTTATATATATATATAGATATAAATATATCTATATATATCTTATGGACGGTTTTTATTTGAGACATATTTGGGGAAAGAAGCTACACAATCTTGTTATCAGGAGTACTTTTACTAATTTATATCTTTGAATGTAAATAAAATGAAGAAAAAAAAAAAAAGGGGCGCTGGTTACATGATGTATACTGGCCGGGTATGATATCCATTATTCAAAGGAGAAAATATTAAACTGTTTTCCCAACTATGACATCAATCTCGGGGCGTCGTTCTTTGTCATCCGTATCAGAGCCTGTATTTGACACCGAGGCGATCTATTTATTTTTTTGAAGTTGTTTTCATTCCCTCTGCTCATTGTGCTTCCACGTTGTCAGTCAAACGCATTGCGAGTTCCCACAGATTGCACGATCCGTTCCTTCCCCAAATGGATCATCATTCTCCTCTTCTAGTGCCTCATTCTGCTCGGAGATCCTCCGAAGCTCGGCCACACGTTCACGACCTTGATTGGGATAAACGACATACTTATTTCACCCCCCCCCCCCCCTTCGCCCTGCCACACATTCATTTTTTTCATTTTTTCTTCCAGTGTGATTAATACAGCCGTGGGTCGCATCGGGCATTATGGGCTCCCAGCGGGGCCCTTCCCTGGAGCTTTTTCAGCCCGGTTCAGGATGGGTCAGCCCTGCCTGCTTCATTACGGCACGGCATTGAGCAATCCATAAAAGTCTATCTTAGCATCTGCCAGCTCCAATGGGCTGTGTGATGGGCCCTAATCGGACAGGCTTCCCCCCTGCTTTTCATCGGGGCCTGGCTATTGCAGCAGCTTTAGGACGCAGCTAATTACACAATTTAGAGACTATATAGGTCTAAGGAAATGAATATATTATTATCATTACTGCTCATTTATTTGATCATTTGATTTGATTTATTTATTTGGGGGGGGGGGGGGGGCTAGAATTAATTCCAACATTTCCCACTCACACAGCTGTGGCCTTGCAGTGTGTGGACTACTCAAAGATCAAATATATAATATTCCCATCCCTCTATAGCGGAGGCCTCCATCATCGCTCCCAGCCAGGCTAAAAAAAAAAGCTAATCCGTCATTTTCCAGTTGAATTTGAGCCTGAGTGTTGTCCAAATCTCACGGGACTCCCTTTCACCTTGGTTTTCCCTCCCTCCCCTCCCTCTCTTTGCTTCACCCATGAAGGAAGTCACATTTTGAGACTGCCACCAGGGATGTGTGTGTGTGTGTGTGTGTGTGTGTGTGCAGGGTAAACCCACCCTAAACTCAGTTAACCCACCCTTTTTCTTTCTCAGGTTGACAGAAGTCCTTGTGACACAAGATCCACGGTGTGCTTCGCAGTGAATGGTGCTACGCTGTCAGAACTGGTATGAAATAGTCTCTAGTCTTCTAATAGTCTTTCTAAAGAAAGGGAAGCGTTTGAAGGCTGCCGTTTTTGAAAGGGGTTATTGATTTTTGTTTCAATTCGCTGTTCTTTTGATCGTCACCTAATGTATTTAACCTGCTTTTTAAAAAAAATTCTATCCAATTTCTTACCCCTGCCCCACTGGACAGCCGACCTATATGGATGGACGCTCCAGCCCCTGGCCATCATCAACCCTCTTCCTCGCCACAAACGCTTTCATTGGGAGTTGATTTATTGAAATGCGTGCTTCATTCTCAGGTGGGCTCCCCTGGGGGGGCTCGGCGCTGTTGTCAAATAGCACCAGAGGCACTTTCCAACGAACACAGGGCCCCCTGCCTTTTCTCTCTCTCTCTCTCTCTCTCTCTCTCTCTCTCTGTCTCTCACCCACTGCTGCTCCCTCCAAATGTCAACATTTGTTCTCAATAAAAAGAGTTATTGTTGCTACCAAAAGAAAAGAAAAAAAGGAAGAAAAAAAAATCATTGCTCAGCAGCCCAATCACCTTTGAACAGATGAAAAGAAAAACTTCCGCCCCGCCCCGCTGTTTGACTGAGAGCGACGGCAGGTGAGCAATGGGAGCAAAGGCGTCCACTGCACACGGCAAAACCTCAAGCCGGGGAGCCTGTTATGAAAACCGTTGTGAATTTTATGCCACAATTACACTCGACTCTACAGAGGCATTTCTGCGGCCCTGTTCGAAGAACCCTGCTCTCCGCCGCGCGCCCCTTAAACGGTTGGGGGAAGAAACCCGGCTGCCCTTGACACCACCGAGATATTGATCCTCAAGGGCAAACCGCGCGATGCGCCGTATCGCCAAGGCTACACTGTCGAGTATACGAGGCCACCGCGCTAAGCCTTCTATGCTTCAGAGCGAGGGACCGATTTGAACTCATCGAGACGCTCTTTAATTCCACGCGTTGCATATCAAACACAGTCATAATCCTATCACATAGCTTCCCAACGAGGATGTGTTCATCCATGCTAAGGACTAGTCGTCGGTTGGAGCTGAACTGATGCTATCACGAGCCTCGCAGGCTTCGTGCGAGCGTAGAGCTGGAGAGAAAGTAGATTCATTCCCCTTATCTTTGATCAAATAAGCAGCTCGCATATGCAGATAATGCACGAGCTCTTTGTATCCTTTATCTTCCCATCAACCCCCCTCTCCTCCAAAATGCCTCAGACATTAATCTCTGACGCACACCTGTGTGTGTGTGTGTGTGTGTGTGTGTGTGCGTGTGTGTGTGTGTGTGTGTGTGTGTGTGTGTGTGTGTGTGTGTGAGAGTGTGTGTGTGTGCGCGCGCGCCTTTCCAGTGGGAAGTTAACGCAGCTAAAGTTTATGTTATGGCAACGGAGTGGGTTCATTGGATCTCACAAACAAATAGCAACTGCAGCAAGTTAACGGCTCCGGATGTTACGCAAGACCATGTAGGAATTGAGGAATTAGCTACAGTTGCTTGACAAGGCTTGACATGGAAAAGTGATACTGGAATTCAGCTTCCATATCATCTGACAAGTCTTCATACACAGGCTTCCACTTGTGTCGCTCACACGCAAGCCTTAATAATTAGGGGGCCTTTTCCTAGGATGTTATACGGGTGTCGCCTTGGACGGTCCGAAGAGAGAAAATTGTAAAAAATAAAAGAAATAAAACACTAGACACGTGTATATTTACACAAACCAACACAGCAACAATTCCAATTCTTTGTATATATTTGCAGCCCTTTAGTGAAAAAAACCAAAACAATAGAAACATTGACCTTGATTCAACTTCTTCTTTAGTTCAACCCTTTCTGACACTCTGCTCCTTCATGTCAAATTGAGACGTAACCATAAATGCCGCTGATGTTCAGACCCAAACCTCGGGCACCACTAATATTCAGAGAGAGACGAAAGAGTGCACGTACAAATCGGGTGCAGGTGTGTTTCATAACGCACATCAAAGTGGACGGTTGGGGGGGACGGGGGGTGGGGGGGGGGTGGGGGGGGACTGGGGTCCTGTCCTCTCGTAAAGGTGTCAGGTGAAATGTTCACCGCTCTGGATGATCAAGGGGCACAAACACGCGCTCGCACAAAGACACACGTATGCGTGCTGATGCTCGCGTGCTTCACACTCCTTGCCCTACCCACGCACACGCACACGCACACGCACACACACACACACACACACACACACACACACACACACACACACACACTCTCTCTCTCTCTCTCTCTCTCTCTCAGACTGAGAGACGCTAATGCTTGTCCACACGACAGCCTAAACAAGGCCATTAGGAGCTCTGACTTCCAGTTCTAATTGACAGTTAGGTTTAATGCCTGTGGTGGGTAAACACTTCAGAGTAGTGGACTGCTCCCCCTTGGGCTGTAAATCAGGCGGAAATAACTGGAAGCCCGTGTTGGAGGCGGTTGTGAAAAGTCATGCGGGCCTAAAAAGGTGAATGTGAAAGGTGAGGTGCAAAAAGACATTCAAAATTCCATTTATAAAAGACACTGGTTATATTAATGCTGTCTTTGACTGTTCAACTGTGTGTGTGTGTGTGTGTGTGTGTGTGTGTGTGTTAGTCTTACGTGCACCTTTTATACCAACACAATACACAATTTACTTTAGGTGCATTGTTTGAGTGTGTACTTATTTTTGTCAGTTCTGCAAAACATACAATACATCTTAATACGCTTCGTCATTCTGTTATTATACCACTTAATATCCCCAACATAATATGTCATGACACAGTGTGTCATCACATAGGCCACAGAGTATTGTCATATGCAATTTGGAATTCATCAGTGATCACTTATACCGTTCGTGGTATGATAATATTTGCACGCGCGCGTATCATGTGAAATTTCATCCGCACCCACTGAGTTGAATCTCAGCCGCCTTGCTTGATTCTTTCACGACACCAAGAAACAGTGAAAGGACGCGGCTGTTACGTAAGTGTTACCAGCGTCCCTCTCTCTCTCTGTCACCGAGTGTCACACCCTCGTGTTACAACACCTCTGTTTGGCACGGCCACCCATTGCGCACACAGAGGCCTGCACACGTAGAGGGTCGTTCGTCACTGAAATATGTCTGTTTCAACTGGCAGCGGATTCAAAACAGTCCTCTTGTTTTAAGAGACACGTGTCTGTATGTATGTGTGTGTGTGTGTAAGTGTGTGTGTGTTTATCCATAGTTGCCATCTGTACATCCATACAGAATGACTGCTTGTCTTCATACTGTGTCTCTTAAGTGCAGTTAACACGCAGTCAAACCTCCACCGTGAACCGTCAGCTTTTAAGATTAGTCAGTCCAACAAGTGGATGTGGCACGAGAAATGCTTTTTTCTTTCTTTTCTTTCTTTTCTCCCGTACTGTCTGGATCGTTTTATAAATGAGCGCAACATGTCTGCACAGAAACCCCCCCCCCCCCCCCCCCCATCACGTTAGACACATCAGAAGAGTGATTGATGTTAAATAGCAACCGTCAGACTTGTCGGTTAATTAAATGAAGCTTTTGCTTTAAGCGTGCGCGTTATAGTGTCGTGACTTTTCACTTGATTCCACAGCTTTCAACCTGAGCTAATTCCACTGAGTAATGGAGTGAGCGGCATGCAAACCGCGCAGCATTCAGTGTAAAAGTGTTGAGGACTGACCGCGACCCGACATGTTTCGTTTAATGAAAATAACCCGGGATACGTGCCTCGAGGCACAGTTCGGGGCGAAATTTACACAACCTGCCCAAATGTTCAATTTCAGGAATACTCGTTGAACATGTTGCATCACTTCAAATTATATCTAGATGAAATAAATCAGAGGCACCCGAGGGATCCCTTTGAGCAGGCTGGGAAACATCCAGTTGCGCTGACCACAAGCTATAGCCCGGGACAACAGACAAACAGGGTGCCTTTTCATTTTCAGATGAGTGAGCGTTCAAGAACAACCCGGTCACAAGATTAGAATGCCACCGTTGGATGGTTCTGCCAAGGTATTGGGGGGGGGGGGAACAAAACAATAGGCCCAATGAAATCATCGGGCACTGTTGTGAGAAACAAAGTGTCATCTCCTGTACGGGGGTTGGACAAGTCAACATCACTCCCTGAACCGGCATCGGACATGATTCACAAGTCGGAGAAGCGAATTCCTACAGCGATGGCCCCCCCCCCCTCAAGCTTCCACATTCTGCACAGACACTGTGACCAGCGGGTGAACCCCCTCGCTGGCTTCTCGCAACGAAGAAACGGCGGTGTTTCCGAGTGTTTTTCCCTCCGTTCCAACACCGATGTCAGCCAAGGTGATATTTGCGTTATGGAGGCAGGGCAAGTTTATTTGTGTAGCACCTTTAAACAACACGGCGGTTCAAAGGCCTTTGAATCATTAACCTGAGTGCAGCATTTTTACTTTCAGCAATATCATTCATAACTGTGGTGGTGTGTGTGAATTCAGACCTGGGCTTCACTTGCCTTGACTGTTCAAACTAGAAACACGTATCAGAAATATGCACCCTCCTTACTCCTTGTTTGATCTGGCTCAACCTCCCACTGCCA
Source organism: Scophthalmus maximus (assembly GCF_022379125.1). Taxonomy (NCBI): domain Eukaryota; kingdom Metazoa; phylum Chordata; class Actinopteri; order Pleuronectiformes; family Scophthalmidae; genus Scophthalmus; species Scophthalmus maximus. The sequence continues at coordinate 7,536,695 of NC_061515.1, forward strand.
TTTGGGAACACGTTGCATCAGCCAGTTGAAGTGTAATTGTGCAGAGTAAGGTTTTGAAGTCAATACCTCCGCATGCTGATGCTTTCTGACAAATGCACGGCACACAGGTGAAAACAAAAACTACAGTGATGTAGTAGTTCAAAAACTACAGTACACTTGGTGTCTCGGACGCATTTGGATTCTTAATGGCATCGCGAGGTCATGACGCGGCGCCTGTGTGGCACCCGCCTGTAGACGACTTCAACTTAAAACCTGCAACTTTGACTGTGGGTGTTAAAGAAAGTTTGTCCATTGGAGAAGCAAACTCTGGCAGTCATGTGCATGAGGATGCAAATTATGATGAAAAAAAGTACCAAGGTTTCCAAAAACATTCATCGAATTGGAGACAGAAGCAACGAGAATACTAAAGACGTATTAACTTTATTTAGAAGGAGAGAAAAAAAAAGGAATAAACTAGTGAGATTCACTGGTGTAGTGTGTTTGTAGCGTTCATGTGCATTGCCATCGTTTCAACTCAAAGTTCTCAAAAATCTCCACCAGAATCTAAATGAAACATAATCTTCAAGCGTAGCCCCCCCATCTATACCACCCACCAGCAAATGTCTCCCCCTCCCTCCGTCCCCTCTTCGAAAGCTCCAACTGTACTCTCCCTCTGCTCTAAATAGGGTTATTCCCCAGGAGGGGGGCAGGGAGATTGCACTTTGAGCCAAGAGCACGCTGTCTTCCTCCATCTCTCTCTCTCTCTCTCTCTCTGTGGACAATCCTCGTTTTGACTCCCAACCCACCCAGGAATATTAGTCTTATTGCATTTAATCACTGAATCCTCGCACCCAAAAGATTTCAATTCATTAACGGCACTCAGATATTCAGGCCAGCTGCTTCCTGGCAACTGGGTAAAGACAAGGTGGAGACAGACAGGCTCTGTGTGTGTGTGTGTGTGTGTGTGTGTTTTCTCACTCTCTCTCTCTCTCTCTCTCTTTCTCTTTCTCTTCTCTGTGCAGACAGGGCAACCCAATCCTCAGCAATGCCCTGGCTGTGCTCAGCACAATTCAGCAATAGCTATACCTAATCACACTACACAGAGGTGGTTCTGCTTATACTGTGTGTGTGAGTGTGTGTGTGTGTGTGTGTGTGTGTGTGTGTGTGTGTGTGTCTGCACACTTTTTTGAGGTGGAGGAAGAGTGTGTACACATGCGACTGCGCATGCACATACTGTATGCGCACACAAACACACACACACACACACACACACACACACACACACACACACACACACAGCTTTGCAAGGCTTTTAAGAGAGACTGTTGATCCCTCCACAAGCAAGCGAAGCGGCTTACATCTTTCTGTTACAGAGGATTGGAGGTGCATTCTAATACAATTACGCTGACGGAAAAAAAAAAAGTGCTTGTATAGGGGGAAGGAGGTGCTGTAAGCAACATCTGCAGCTCGGAGCCGTCCAAAGGCACTTCACTGGTGACACAGAGAGAGAAAGAGGGAAATGAGTGGAACAAGGCCATTGTTGCAGGCAAACATGGCTGTGGTTTAGAGCGAAAATTACATTTGGAGTCCAGCACAAAACGAATTGGAGTTCCTTTCATGTGTTCTGTTGCTCATTTTTTGGGGAAAGATGCATACCACAGTGCAATGATGGGTGTGTTTTGTGCATTTGTCCTTGTGTGTCTTTGTCTGCGAACCTGTGAGAAAGAATAGTGTCATTGTGTCTCTGCACACTTATGTATGTGTGTGTGTGTGTGCGTGCGTGCGTGTGTGTGCTCGTCTTTATGTTCTTGTGTGGTTGACTGAGAGAGCTGCATTTGCACGTGGCTTTGCTGTCGGTGTGGATGTGTGTGTGAATTTGTGTGTGTGTGTGTGTGTGTGTGTGTGCTTGTACGCGTGTCTGTGTGTGTGTGTGTGTGTGTGTGTGTGTGTGTGTGTGTGCGCATTTTATGCAGACTATACTCCACAGACCAGATGGCTGCAGAGTGGCTCAGGAATCAATATTTAAGGGGAAAACATACCAACAATGCATCTGCATGTGTTTGCTGTACCCCCTGTGATAAAATATTGACTCTCTGGTTTTTGCAAGAATTATCGGCTGTGGTCAAAAATAGGATTGCTGCTTTGTGGAAGCGGTGATGACGGCTACACATTCGTGTCAAACGGGGATGTAGACAGGCAGTGTGGATGTTTGTCATGAAATACTGCCACCAACAGCAGATGTCAAAATGTGTTGCTGGCAGTTGCTGTTACTTCTGTTTGAATGAGCAGAAGTGAGAGATAGAGAGGGGGGTGGGGGGTTGGGGGGCTCAGCTGTTCCAAACTAATGTTTGTTGTCATATATTTAATTAAAAAAGTACTTTTTCAATTTGTGACACTTCAGTCCTATATATTGCTGATGAGTTCTGGTATCTACTTCCTACCTCGAACTATTGTCCTGTGTCTTGATGGCTAACATGGATGTATTTCCTTGATTCTATCTTGAATTATGATTTTTTTTTTTTTTTTGCAATTTTACATTTAACTGTAAGGAGATATAACATCATATTATACTTACATTTGCCATGCATGCAACAACAGGAGCATTTTTATAAAACATAAATCAGAAACTGCTTATGACCCCTGTCATTAACCTCAGTTGAAGTACACTTGATCAACCTGAATGACATATAGATGTGCCTCAACTACGTGGGTAAATATCTCAAGTTTTGTAGAATATGATAAAAAAAAAAAATAATAAAAAAAAACATATCGTATGGCAGTATGAGATTGCAAAATTCCACGTTAATTTCAAGGAAATATGATTGATTTGGCTTTTTGTCCTGTTTACAAAATACAAAGGTCGACCACACCGATATACTTTTTCCCTTCGCAGTCTCACCAAGCATGGTGTATCATTTCATTTGATAACCGTTCTCCTGCGCCAACCGATCTTGGAGATCACAAATGTGACATTCCCCGGAGAACACACTTTGCAGTTGACAGTATCTTAACTGGAATCTGATCCCGCCGCTCCACTCTTCTTCACGAAAGGCTGAAACCAAACCATCGTTAGTTTGAGTCAACAATACAGTGAATGAACGGCACAGCTGATGGGGCTGCTATTACATATCGTGGATTTCACACTACACACAGATTAAGTTCGCCCTCTCATGAGAAACTATGCAGTTAGGGCATTTGGCCTATGAGGGGTATGACTTATATGATCCCGAATCACATGTGAGAGGAGACCGGAAACTGGTGAGAAAGACCACAGGGAAGATAGAATATCAAAGAGACGCACACGCTGATATTCAAGTATAGGTGACTGGGATGAGGGAGGACGGTTTTGTAGATAAGAATGCTCAATTACTGAGCAGTATTTTTATTTTTAGATAAGTTCCCGACATATATTACTCTGTGAGAACTCTTTCAAAGTTGGGGTTGATATTCAGACTTTGCCAAAATATTTTTTTTGCCAAACACATTTTTCAAAAGACCACCTTGACAGGAACCGTGGAACATTTTGGTTGAGCCAATTTCACCATTACAAATACCGTTAATGGGAAATATCACATATACTGCTTCATGCATTACCTTGCATTTTTGATGGTTTGTCTGTTTTTTTAAAAATATTTTGCCAGCTGCCAAGTAATACTAATACAGACATGATCGCATAATAAATCAGAGGTTGTGACATATTTGCCGGCGAACTATGTATTCTAAAAACACCATCGAATGATTTAAAAAAATGATGAATCTTAACACACACACACACACATATGTACACACACACAGAGCCCATAATGATTCATTTTAACTCATGGGTGTTAGAAACAGAGATGTGTGGGAAAGCTTTAATTAAAAGCATGTCAGTGCTACCCCAAGTGAAATGCCTTCACCTGACTCAACACACAAGCATATATATATATATATATATATATATATATATATATATAACACAAACCCACTTATCTCAGACTGGCTTGGCATTATTGTACTGTAGTAAATAGGCTACTTGATGGAAACAAATGCCTCTCTTTAGTTAGAAGTCTGCAAAGGTGTATATTAAAGATATTAAAGAATTAGGATACAAATAATTAAAAGGGTGAAATAAGAAAATATTGGACATTTGAATATATTGTTACTTTAGAGTAAATAGAACTTGCATGCTTTGGATGAGAGTTGGAGATGCCAAGTCCAACACAGGTCAGCTGCCGTTTCCTAGAATCTTTTGATGGACCTGCGTCAAACACCAGGAGAATAATGTGCGGTAAGTAATAAGACCTATAAATTATTGGTATCCCACCTGGTTACAGTGCAAACATTTGACCTTCCAAATCCAGCTGATGGCTTTACATGCATGCTATCTCTCTACCTCTATCCCTTTTTGCTTGTCAGTCTCATTTGCTAACCACGAGGACCCGACGTAAAAATAACATGTAAATCACACGGTGCCTTGCTCGGAGCATACATTTGAAGAGGCCTGTGCCAACAAGGAGGCGCACAGACCTGTGGACATTAATGAGAGTAGAGTGGTGGTCTCCGAGGAGCCAGTCTTTTGGCCCCTCTGCCTCCCCATACAGTCCGAGGCGACTGGGCATGGCTTACAGGATCTGATTAGGTGTAAATTAAAACTTCATTAACCGTCAACGCCGATTAACAGGATGCCGGAAGAATGCCTTTGTTTAAGTTCATCGTGTATCGCCATGTTGCCGCTTTGATAATATTTGCATGTATAATATATAATTGATATTCCTGTATGTCGTCAGCGTTTAGCTTTGGTGATCAATCACGCCTCTTGTTGCTGCATTTCATTTTTAAAAATGTATGCCATATATACACAGAGATGGGGTAAAGGAGGTCAAAGTTCAAACTAAGCACATTATTCCTCTCTATCTTTAACATATGGTAATACACCGGCCCAAATGCTGGAAATTATATTTAAATACATGTGAAAATGTTGCGTGATTACAAAGGACAGAGGAGGAGGAGGAAAACGAGAAAAAACGAATCCAAACAATATTTTAAACAATAAAATGAGAAAAGTTGAGGTTATACACACACACACACACACACGCACACACACACACACACACACATTAAAAGATGTTTGGTTTTCAAGAATGTTCATTCATTTGTTTATTATTGTTGTTTCAGCACATTAGGTCACTTAAGGTCACTTCCAGTCTAAACACCTATAATTTCAAATGTAATGTAATATAATGCATTCTAACAAATTTGTATATAGCATCCGCCAATAGAACAATGCAAGAAATGAATGACCATTAAAAACATATGTTGGTGTGCAAAGGTTGATAAGATAGTCATGCCACTTGACAATATTTCAAGAGAACTTAAAACATCAAGACATCAAACATCAACAACAAGACCCTTTGGAAGTCGTCTTTCCGTACTGTAGTAAAGAAGATATTTGATAGGACGAAGATAACACATGTAAATCTTTGAGAAGACAAAATCACAGTTATAGATTTTTAAGATAATAGAAAATAAGCATCGCAACTACACGGCAAACCTTGAGCACGTAACTTGCGACGCAAAGCACCAGCCTTCATGTGTTAAACACGCTAGTTGTCCCAGGCCTTTAATTAAAAAAAGGGTAAAATTGTTACAGCAAAGCAAAGCCCATTGTGCCAGGCGCCGTTACAGGCCATGGGAGTAGAGTGGATGCTATCTGGGTTCTTCATTTCTTCACACACAGACCTTGCAGCCTTAGAAAGCATCCACCCCGTGTCCCCTGTGCCAACCAACCCCCTTTCACCCTTCTCTGTTAATTACCATGCGAGCTTTGCAATGCAGGCAGCGGGATGCTGTTTAAATCCTCTCTGCTTTTACTTGACACACATGAGTACACACACACACATGCAACCTAGGGAATTAGGTTTGTGTGTGTGTGTGTGTGTGTGTGTGTGCGAAAGAGAGAGAGAAGAGAGAGAGAGAGAGACTAACAGTTTACCATCCCATTCTCCTCCTCCATATTCATCTCCTCCTCTTCACAAACACAATATATATATATACACATATACATACATACACACACCCTCGCGGTCAACACTGACGCAAATAGTTGTGTGACACAAACAATACGAGTTTGAGATCATGCTGCATTATAGCATCTTCATCGTGAGCACCTGAGTCGTCATCGCCAGAATGCACCCCATGACACCTGCAGGCCTGCACCCACCGCAAACACATTCATCGGTGACTGTTGATCACCTGGTGGCTCCGAACATAAATTGTGGAACTCCTGAAAGGGTTCGAACAATGACAGTTGAGGTGTTGCCAACGGGGTCTGGGAATCCTGCAGGTCAGGTTTGAACCACACACAGAAAGTACTCTCTCTCGCACACACACACACACACACACACACACACACACACACACACACACACACACACACACACACACACACACACACACGCACACATACACAAACACCAAAAAAACCATTGTGTTCACACAATCACACAAAAACGTACAGATTGACAAATACGTGGAGATGAACTGGCTGCGAGCCAACCTCTTTAGTCTTGTGGGTGTGTACCCCCTTGACTTCGTTGCTGTCTTTCGTCCTCCCGTTTCTCTTCTCAAGCTCTGATTCGCTAAATCCGAACAGCTGACCAGGGCGACCTCTTTCATCAACTGTCCTCGACGCGGAACATCAGCTTATCGACGAGTATAGATGGGCGCTGAACACACCCCATGACTTGGACTATGGTCCCCAATCGAATTGTCCAGACAGCCAACCGTCGGTTTGGTGTGTCCCGGCCTTTAGCAGCACCAGCTACCACCGGATTTCACGTGTGAGCACCACATGAGACAAAATAAAAAAAGAAGCAGCCTTAGCAATGTCGAATCAGCCTCACCTGAACACCTTTGTTCTTTCCCTTCTTGTTGGCGCCACTGTCATAGGATTTTCCTCTGCAGTCCTCAAAGGGGATGTTTAAGCTCCTCCAGTCTTTTGAGGACGAGAGGTGACGAACTCTCCCCCTTGTTGACTCTGCTGCTACGAGAAAGCCCATGAAATGTTCTTTAATTTGTGTCGTGTCTTTTAGTGACACGATCCAGAGAGTGTTACCAGTGACTCAGATCTGGTGTATAATCTGAAACAATTGTGAAATACTTTGATCGACCTTTGCTGGATTGTTGTACTGGTCGTGTCTATCAGTTCCATCAGTTTGGATGTGTGTGACTGTGTGACTGCCAGGGCCACTTTCTACCCCACCAACAATATGACAAGAGTCATATTTGGCCATAAATCATCAGGTTGATGCTTTGTCTAACCCAGAAAATTGTGCATATTAAATAGGCTATGCAGTTATGTTGTTTCGGGCTTTTTTTTTGTAACAACTACTTATCTGGGACACCCCTATAAATGGACAGTACCTGTACCGCCTATGGTACAGGAAGCCCCCCAATAAAAACACCTTATGCAGCAAATCTTCGCATGTTCCCTCTCTACTGCTCAAGGGCAACAGTGGCACATACATTTCCACTGTCATACTAAGATGGTCATGCTTCAGGTGACGAAGTCATGACTATGCAGATGCTACCACCGATGACCAACAGCCCAAAAAATACACAAAAGAAAAATGAGCGGGGGAAAAAAAAATAAAAGCATTTCTAGTTCACTCAACGCCTCAGGCCCTCTCAATTAATTGAGGGATTGAGCAAGTGCAAAGCTGTATGTGCTCACACATGAACACATCAAAACGTCTGCTTAGGGGTTTTCGCTCAATGACGGATAGGTTACAGCTCGGTAAAAGTTAATGATGAAGACAAATTGGAGCAGCACCTGGATAGTGATTTATCAAAGCCCTTCGGCGGAGGTGGTGCTTTTTTGCAGATAGAAATAGTTTTTCTTAAAAACCACTACAGAGGCCTGGCAAGAGAAGAAATAGACAGACATCGCATGCACAGACAGATAAAGACCGTTTTGTGAAACACACACACACACACACACACACACACACACACACACACACACACACACATATACATTGATCAGTCACAGATGAATGGCAGCAGATGAAGAGGAAATAGAGAGAAGCAAATGGATAAGAGACATTGCAGTGACTTTTCTTTTTTTCTCCTTTTTATAGTTATTAATAAGATTCTTGACCACAATTCATTTTGACAAATCGCTACGCGGGGCATCAGGTAGTTTGACTGTGCCGTACATTGCCTCACACCCACAGTTGGAGAAACCTCCCCACCTGCACCTGCTCCGCCGACAACACCCCTCCTGCAGGATATTTGATGGAAAGATAAGTTCAGATGGCGAAGATACTGCTTCTGTTTTTTTTCTTCTTCTTCACAGTAAATTTCTCTCTAGCGGGAGAAAACTCTCAAGGCGATACCATGAACATGAAAAGACTGTAGGAGGAGCGGTTCGCCCATCTTGAACTGACTGTCAATCACAATCTTTGTGAAGGGGAGGACGAGTGGGGCGAGCTCGAGTGCGGCTCTTTGAAATTAGAAATGGCCAATTAGTGAACTGTCAGGTGTCGTTTTCTTTCAACATTCTTCTTAAATGTTTTTTTTTTCTTTCTTTTTTTTCCCGACGCCATGTGATCTCCGGCGGATCTGTCGCTGGAGCGCTTGAGTGATGTTTCTGGATTTTGATGAGGGTCAGGTTACACCTCTCTGAAATCACAAATTCACTTATTATGGCGGGGGGAAATGTGTCTGACGATTACTCCCTCTGATGATCAGAAAACTCACATCATACGCTCAAATTACTGGGACGGGTTTCCTAAAGCATTCAAACGTCACCCCCAAAAAACCAACGCCTTAATAAAGCACACTGACAAACACATTTCAGCTGTGTCAATATTACATGAGAACACGCCTAGACTTCACCTGTTCTATTTTGAGGCTGGTATTTCTTAATAAAAATATTATGCACGTAAATTTTGCCTTTCGTTTTGGTGCAAATACCAAGTGCCGGTGTCTATTTGAATTCGAGCCGAGTGGAGCCACTAATGGACATGGAATGAATGAACACATACAATACACAAATAAAACAAGGACAAAAGACAAAACCGGACGAACCAGCTCTTAATATGATGGCAGCAGTGTTATGTGTGTTAACCTGTGTCCTTATCAACTGGAAACCATTTACCTGCTATTCGTACGTCCTTATAATGTGCCCCGAGGGACATCTGTCCCTTTTACGCCCCCCAGGCGCCTGCAAAGGAAGTATAGGTGTGAGATCTGTGATTGATGGGAGACAGAACCCCTTCAAATACACCTGGCTCAATCGTCACACCCGCCTCGAGGTATTTGGAATATACTTTTACTTCCTCTACAGAAAACACACAGACACAGATGTGTGCATGTTGACACGGATCCAAGCTGCACTTTCAATAATAGTGCTGATGACAAACTCGGCTAAATCTTCCCCGAGTTCACCTCAGGCCGTGGCTGGGACTCCGACTGGGTGATGGCGATGAAGACGCCCTCAGAATTGTGCCAGCCACCTGCCTTGTATCTCAGCAGCAGTGATTGGTTGTGCATCCGTCCTGAATCGCACCCCACTGTGTTGCAACATCATAGATCTAATAAAAAAAAAATGATGTCGCAACACAATCGGTTAATCAGTAAAGAGCGCTGGCATCGGGAAATTTCAGTTACATTTAAATAGGTATTTCCAGGAAATCTGCTGACGTTGCCGCCACTAGGGGCGGCGTTGGATCCATTGGAACAGTTCTGTTACATAGAAGGTGGCAGTTCCCCGCATTTTTATATATTTTATTGATTTCAATATTACAGTTAAACGTGTTTTTGTTGTTGTGAGCATCAGTCTGAAACAGTTTTCCTATTTTCATTTGTAGAGTGGTAATATCCTTCATCTGTACAGCTCTCTGAATTGCTCTAAACTGTATAAACGGTGCTGTTCAACCGATTGGTTTACACATTGGTTTGCATCTGGATACATTATCTGGAAAATATGATTCAGAGGCCTTTGCATTTACATATGCTAATAATGAGTGTTCACGTTATCTTGATTCTGCCTGCAATGTGATCCGATCTCCCTTTGCAAACTATTTTGACAGGTCTGGCAGACTGGTCAAGGAAGATGACCTCTTTCTGGTACATAATGTTATTACTAATTATATAATTGTTTACATAAACTAATACTCTGATAAGATATAGATGGTTAAATGTAATCCCTGGGTGGTTACCAGGCTTTTCTCCATATGGTGAATGGACACAATGGCTTTTATCTTCATGTAAGTCACTTTAAAAGTTACACAAAACACACACTGTCCCACACATACGCACAAAGGACATTGCACTGTTCACCAGCATAGTGGCTGTACACAGAGTACATCACCAGAGGCAAGGTTACCTTTGTTGTTTTGGCTCTCCTTGCCAGATGCCTTTTGTAGGTGCCTCTCCCTCAAGCACTTTGCAGGTCCTGGAACACTCACGAGCACATGCACGGGCACACAGACACATCGCCACGTGCACGCCAAAACACACAGCTACACACAAACTCACCCATGCACACGTATGCACCACCTCCGCTGTGCAACTCACACACGTGCACGCCAATATATACACACACAGACGGCCACAGAGTCTACCCCCACCACCCCTGGGTGATGAACAACATCTGCTTATCCATCCCTCCGTCGCTGCCCCTGGCATGGCTGCTGGCTTCCTCCTGGCTGAACTGCCACAATGTCATCTTGTCTGCCTCTCTGTCACCCATTACTAAAATGTGTAGTGACAATCGGGCTTTTTTTTTTTGACCACAGGCCCCTTCCATCACATCAGCCTGGGACCAGTGAGTTTCCGGGCCGCACACAGAGGCCTGATGAAACACTGTGGTGTCATCTTCCAGGGCTGCTGGAAACATCCCCATGGTTCAAACTTTACATGATGGGTCCTACTTTTTTTCATCCTGAAAATGTAATTGATTACCTGGTATTGGCCACTTTGGGTCCCGCAAGACTGCGGGACATCTGGCGTTGTTCTCCACCATCTTGACAAAGCCCTTGAATAAAGTAGCTGCTTTTTTTCCCTTCCACTTGCCGCCAGTAAATTCTGGCAGTTGTTCCTCATCGACTTACTCAAGAAACAGTGTTATATTTTTTGTTATTCACTCTAGAAAACGGTTCCTTGTGTCCCAGATGTAAACACAGTATTTGATTGTTTAATTGCAGGGATATGTCATCAACCACATGATTTTCTTGTGTGATGTTAGAAACATTGACTGTTACAATTTGGATGACTTTGCTTCAGGTAATGCACGTTACACGGTATCCCTTGAATGCTGCTGTACATGAACGCAAGCCAAGTCTAATGCATCATATATGACTTTAATAAAAACTACTGTTATGTGTGTGTGTGTGTGTGTGTGTGTGTGTGTGTGTGTGTGTGTGTGTGCTCTTAATCTCTACTTGTCTTGGCTAGTGGGTCTCTGTTACGTACAGGTCTGCAGTCTCTTGACTCAGACAGATGACATATTTATTAGCTTGTCAGATCCTCCTCTGCCCTCCCCCTTGTTCGCACGCACACACACACACGCACACACTGACAGCTGACATACAGACATTACTCGAATCATCATCTACGTAGACACACGCATTATATAATGACTGTTACCATTGTGCCAAGTTTACAATCCACACTCTTGACTCATTCTTTCTTTTCTTCTCTCTCATGTGCTCCCCGGTTTCTCCTTTTTCACTCTTTATCTCCCCCTCTCTGTCCATACCTAAGCTAAACAAAACAATTGGCTCCACCGTTGGCTAATTGGGACGGGCTCCTGTGGCGAGGTGCGGGCAAAGCGCTTGATGAGGCATAAAATGATGATTAATTAATTTACTGCTCAGTTGGTCGTCAAACTGAGAGCTTTATGAGACTCCCAGCAGTCAGCCGGCCCCGCGCAGCGCAGCTCATACACACATTTTACACACACACAGACACACACACACACACACACACACACACACACACACACACACACACACACACACGCGCATTCTCACACACACAAATTTACAAATATATGAGCATCCATGGCATTTTGGTGCATCAGGCTGCACACACACACACACACACACACACACGCACACACACACACTCCCTGTGGTCAATGGTATGCATGGAGTGAGCAGCCCTGCCTTTGCAATGACCTGTGCTGAAAACTTAGCGAAGCATGGAAATAAAAAATAAAAAAGTCTGTTGGCAAGTATGCGATCACCTGTCACTAAGAAATATTCTCTACACGGTTTTTGACTTTCATAATGTCATCATTAGATTCAGAAAAATATATATATATTGAGTCAGTATTTATCACTTAAACCCATAATTCTAATGTATCGACTAATTTGCCACAGCAGCTTATTGAAATGATGAGACTGTAAAATGCTGCCATGCAGTTTTTTTTTTTTTTTAAATACGTGAGGTATACAGCCTGCTCTTTATGTTACCATAATCATAATCATATTTTCATTAAGGGACACTGGTAGATGTATCTGCTCATTCAGGTCATGTCGAGGGCTGTTTAGGCCGTGTTGGGGGCCAACTCAACAAATCCTATACACCTAACTCAGGTTTACAACAGCCACTAAAAAAAGTGGTTCCAATAGAGAATCATGTCTTGCCTCGACAATGAGTTTTGATTCTAAAGGGAACATATGGAAAAACAAACAAACAGAGTACATTGGAATCTTTTAACTCTCCTTGCATATAAGTTTGCGTCCACTGCTGGTTCTAACGCTCTGCGGAGGAAAGTGGACGAGATTGAAACAGAGAAGGAGAGGAGGAAGACAGAGAAAAAGAAGAAGAAAAATGATTATGATTAAACATAAGTGATAAGCATCAGGGAGAGAACAGAGCTCAGTTTCTTCATTCCATTCTGTCCACTTCAGCTCTGTCAATGTGATCGATCATCTGATGTACCTGTGCTGCCAATCTCTCTAAAATAATATTTCCTTTTTGTTTAGTTTTTTTGGTTTCTTTGCACCTCCCAAAGGATATGCAAATGTGGCAGGGAGAGTCAGAAAGTGGAAAAGGTGCCAAGTCAAATATTCTAAGTAGGGGCATTAGGAGCTCTTTGAAAGCATTTCACGGTTGTACAACAATGATCATCTCATCATCATCAAAAGGTTGCTTGTCAGGATTATGTAGCACAAGCAATATGTCGTGCAGTTGTTGTTAGCTTTGATTGTATAAGACCTCTAGTTGTCTTTTACGCCCCTGTGGTATTACACATTTGAATAGGGATCATGGAATATTGTCTATATGGAGGAATTTGCCTTGTCTTTGGCTTAACACTAAATCATCGCTAAATCAACAATGGCATTGTTCTGTGCTTCGTCTAGGTAATTAAAAAAACGACAGTTCCTAAAAAGAATCCCTCCCAGTCAGAGCTGAGTCTACATTCACTTTGTTACTTGAAAAGACAGCAAACATATCTTGTGATTTTCATGTGTGTCCGGTACGATTCCACACAATACTGGAATTCTAAATCCCGGATATTGAAATTCATATTTGAATTCAGTTTTAACGCACTGAGGCAATCCATTCATGTTCCAAGCCCACGATCAAATTTGTGGTAATATGACAGTGTTTTGAAAAGGTTTCAATTCTGTCTGACCCTTATGGACTAAAGGAAAATTAAGAAAAGAAAAAATGAAGGAATGGACAGAGGTAGGGAGTCTACAAGAATTGGTTGGTTTATAATAATAATCTGAATGCATTTCACAATCAATTACACTTTTGTACTCATGGTTTCAGTAAAAATGAACTGAATGGTTGAATTGTGGCGAACCCATCCAATCAAACTGTGTCTAGCGTGTTAACATTGGCCAATATCGGGTGAGTTCAAAGACGTTTTATAATGAAATGCAGGTTCACGGTGAACTGGAGTGGCAGTGTCAATGATAATTCACAGAGCGACACGATTTCCAAGAAAGTTTTTAGTTGGAGTTTTTTTTTGTCTGAAATTTCAGCAATGCCGACAGACCAATTTCATCAGGCCCTGCAGCAGGGCAGCAGATGCCTCCATTTTCCACCGCCCCTGTAGCTTCCTGTGCAGCCTCTCCCAGTCCCCGATGAACCCGACGACCGCTGATGACAGTTTGTTCTGCTAAATGTGTGTGTAGTGTTGCCAACTCCCACTAGTAGAAATACAGTGGGGCCGCAGATGGAATGTAGCGGGGTTGTTTGGTTGAAATGCGTCGTGTAGTAGAAGCTGGTGTTTGCTTGTTTGAGTGACGGATTAAACCGGACTGAATCCAAAACTACTCGCAGCAACCAACATCCCTGAAACTGTTCAATCTGTAGACAAAACCTTTCAGATCAGTCATGACTGTGGCACATACGGGTGTGCTAATTCGGAAAGAGATTACGTCTGTCTGTCTGTTTTCATTTTTCAAAATGCCTTTTAATGTATTAGTGTGGATGTAGCCATAGGTTGGATATTCAACGTGTTGATGTTTTTTTGGCTTGATGTTTGTGTGAACCAAAAACAATACAGACTTAAACTGTTGGCCAGTTTCTCTCTTCCTCTCTGTTTGCCTCCCTGTGTGTGACTCCTTCCTTCCTTCATAATTGCTTTAGGACCCTGTGGATCTGCTCCTGAATTCAAAGGTGGGGAGTAATAATTGGATTTGCAGCAAACATGCTGAGCTGTGTTGCTCTTACTGTCCGGCCCTGTCCTCGGGGTTACACACTGAGCTTTATATATATCGGATCCACGCACCTGGAAAAAGCGGATAGACAGTATGTATCTGTGAGTTGTGTACCTAATGTGTATGAATCTGTAAAGAGGTCTAAACTTAAAGAACCGAAACTAGTTGGTGAAGAGGCACATTTAAAATGTTGAAGGTCGAGTGTAGGTGTGATGTGCGAGTGTATACTTTAGGTAGAGCAAGGTTGTGGTTGAACAGTGTATTCTGCGTAGGAAGGTTCTGAACCCAGTGAAATGACCCGGAAGTAAAAAAAGAAAAAGTGGTAGCCATGATAAGAGCTGGTGAAATTCTCTAAATGCTAAGGAAAGGTGCTTCATTTCTTCTTTTCTTATCTCCTTAAGCAAAGGATCCACAGGGCCATTCTTCAAGAAATGAAAGGAGATAATGCCTTTGCACAATTCCTTGTGGCAAACAATTTATAAAAGCAATGCACCATTGTAGTTTCACCATGGCAGACGCACACAAACGCAGAAACAACAGAGCTGCTATTTTTATGACGGTTAAATCCTTGCATGTTTGGATCTTAGCTTCAAATTCAGAGCTTTCCATCAGATCTAACATAATAGTGATAATCTTGAAGAACAAGCATATCGAATACCTAGTTTGTTATATCAGAATCATAACAAAATACTATAAATGCAGTTTCACTAAATTAAGGACCCGTCCAAAGGACCCAATCTGTAGTAGTAAAGACCCAGCAGTGATTAAAATCAATGCTACTTTAATTCAATTAGATTTTCAATTTAGGCAAAAGTGAATGGTTACAGTAATACATACTGTACATCTGTAGAGAGTAGAGTTGCAGCCTCAAGCTGTAGAGAGGCAATAGATGCCGAGCCGTTGTACAGCGCGGATATTGTTAGCGCTGCCAGACAATTAGGACCATACCTTGTCAGGGGGGGGGTTTGCTTACTTTTATTGTAATCTGCTTTACTTTGATTACTGTTTGGAAAGCAGCACTATTGTGAGCCTGGTTAGAGTGTGTGTATGACAGGGGGCAGTTAGTCTCAGCAACAGCTGACATTGGAAACTCTTTTCGGGGCTCAGCTCTTGGGTTTTTGGACTGACGGGTGTCTGCGGGGCTGGATTTAATGTGTCTAAGAATGTAAATACTTTTCTTTTTTGAATGATAGTAATCAGTGGCTATCTGCCTAATTCTGCTTGTCAGACATGCGCTGATGTTTTTTCTTTGTGGGTGTAAAATACATCCAATTCTGCATAAAGTTGTTTATCCCAACTTTGAATGAGCTTCAAATGTCAATATAGCCCAATGTGCAGGATATCACTACGGCATATTAAACATAACACCTAAAACTTAAACTCTCTGCAAACACACACATTTTACTATATATATGCATTTTATTTTAGCATTAGTTTGCAGTGTGCACTTGTCGGGGGCCTGACACAATGTCTGTACAGCTGCAGGTGAAGAGTCTTGGCGTAGACCTTGATGCCGTCTCCTTGGCAGGCTCGAGACAGCATCGCATCAAAGCTTAAACCCCAGGGAAATGGGAGTGTGCATTGTGTGTGCGTATCTTAGTCTAAGTGTGTTTGTATGTATTTGGGGTTGTGTTGCCATGCAGTTGTCCAAAGCAGTTGTTAAAGCATTAAAGGAAGAATTTGTCTGTAATTTTGCAGATTAATTATCTCAGTTGTTCTTGGGAAATCCAGCTTAAAGTCCCACGTACAAACAAACAATGAAAACAGCACTACCGTGGAAGAGGTCCACCCACATTTCACAAGCTACAATGATATCTAACAAAACATTCCAACATTGCTAAGACATTTCCCCAAAAACAACAAAAATCCAACAAAATTTCACAAAACAAAATTGTCTCAATACCAAGTCCATATTTCTAAAAACACTCAACACATTCACTATATCAACCATAACTCATTTCAAAATCAATGAAAGCATCCCCCAGTCAGTGCTAAGCACCAGCAAAGTTTTGTACACTGGTGTGCCATGCCAATGTTGGTGTTTCATCAAATATTGGTATTTTCAGAATCGTTGTGTTCGTGAAATGTCATTATCGAGGTGGAAAGAATAAAACTACCTTTCAATGTAAAACGTTTTTTGTGTTGGTGAAATATATATATATTCCAAACCTTTTTAATAAGGTATTAACCAGGACACATTGGGAGAAACAGGTACTGTTTAAATAACAGCATTGCTGTCAACAAATAGCCAACCAGTGCTCACCTATAGTCTGTAAAATGTTTTGACAAATACACAGTTGCCATGCGCGCCTTGGAAGAAATCTTTCTCTGGAGACACATTGCATTTACTCTGAATAAGTTATAACCAAAAACAAAAAAAAAAACACTGGTCATCGTGGTTGTAACATGGCATTTGATTGGAAATGACAAATGGTCTTCCGTGCCTCTTTACCTTGCTCGGCTGTTTGGTTCAATTTGTCCATGGGCCTTTCAGGTGCAAGTCCATTCCATTACGGGGCTTTCTTCTGGGGCCAAGAGGGGCTGATGAACAAGGAGATGCATTGTAATACAGCGGTGACCACCTACAGTAAGAGAGTGTTTCGCTTCAGGCTATGTCCTGAGGATACGGTTAAGCAAACCTCAGTGGACATCTGTGCATGAAAGATTTAAACACAGAAACTCTTCTATCGTACCGTTCTCAAGATTTCCTTGTCTGGAACACAAACAAGACAGGTTGAGCTGGGGAGTGCAATGTGTGTTGTGTGCATCTCTTCACCCTCTGCTGTGTCAGAAATGTTTCACCTTGGGGTCGGAACACACACACACACACACACACACACACACACACACACACATATGCACATTAAAATGGACAGGTGAATGAAGAGACTGTACTGTAGACCTTGTCAGTACCGTTCACATTATACCTGACAGGGAAATGCATACAGTAGAGTGTCCAGAGACAATCCTTTACCCTCTAACAGAAGCAACGCAAAGGACATGGCTTCACGTGTCTAAAGCCAGCCTCTGCTGCCAGATTTTGACAGGTGCCATCCATGACAGCATTTGTCCTGGATAGAAAAATGTTTCCTGACAATAGTTCCAACTCAAATAAACTGATATATTATATTTTTAAAAAGTTTAAATTAATAAAAATTTGAGCAACCAAAGATAAGTAAGAAAAAAAAATGAAAGGTCACACTAACTGAAAATGTAGCATGAAACAATATAGTATTTGCACTCTCTTTTCTTATAATGTGGTATACGTACAAGTTCATTTGATGTCGACACTACCTTTTTTATGAAAGTTTTGAACCTGTGTTGGATTAGGTTGATTGACGTTGATCTGCTCTCCTGCTAGTTGTCCCGATGACCTCTTAGTTGCCGACAGACGGCGGTAAGCAGAGTCGCCGGAATACCAAATTATTTATAAGCCGCACACCAGCCAACCGCCCCCACCCCTGTACTCTAAGTTGGCTTCATCAAAGTCCCCGTGTTTCCCTCTGTGCCGCGGCTCGAGTGTACATGTGTTTGCTCGCTTGCCGTCGGTCTCTGCGTGAATATGTGTGCTTTATTCAAGTGGTATACCATAAATAGTTGACGCAGCAACAATGGAAGCGTGAACTTTTGATCCGGTAAATAGTTAATGAGTGATTTGATTAGGGACAAAGCAACCCCCCCCACGCCCCACATTACTGCAGATGAGATCAGTGTCTGGGTCAAAAGAGAGAGAGCGAGGACAGCAGGGTGACAGAGGGTCTTTTATTTTTTACAATTAGTTTGTTGATTTTTGTAAATTGATTTCAACTTGCGAGACACATTTAACACAGCAATGTGCAGTAAATCGCACATCTACTGTTCTAACTGCTTCAGATGATACAGACGATACAAAAGTAAGTAGAATGTTTTAGCTATTCAAAATATTAGCACAGGATATAGAACTATTCAACATATTTGCACAGAACTGGATGAAAAGTTGGCCATGATAGAGTATTTCCCCACAAATGAACTTTTTTTTAATTTTTTAAATCATTGCAATTGTTGTTATGTTTTCTCAATTTTCCAGTGGGTCAACTATTCTTATAGGACAATCTCTGTACATGTACAGTAGAGGTACCAGTTCACCTGTAGGAGGGTTCCTCTCCATTTCCTGTCACCAAAGTTGTCACACACTCGCACGCCCACACACACACACACACACACACACACACACACGCCATCTCCGTCTCAATATAAGCCAGGCTGGGCAGCAGCCACAACAACAAGCACTAATGTCACAGTGTCCTCCTCTCTGTCCGCCCCCCCCCCCCCACTCAATAATTCAGTGCAAGGTGTCAGACAAAGCTGCCCTGGCTCATTCAACCCCTGTAAAAGACACCACCGCTTGCTTCACTGATTTACATCTCTACCTCCCTACCACCTCCTTGTCACAATTAAACATTTGTCTAAGTGTTTAGAGGTGAATGCATTCTAACAAAGCCATTGTGGACACAGGTATGAGGCTCCGCTCACTAATAATTTAGCATATATCTATACCCATAGCGATGCCCTTTAACGTTAGTGTTGAACTTTGAATATATTCCAAGTGAAAATGTACACGTAGAACTGGATATAATACAAAAACAAAGACCGGCCTTGAAGGTCAGACAGTTGTGGCTGTAAAGCAAATATTAATTCTGCTTGCTCACCATGTAATTATATCTCCCTCATAAGGCTTCACAGCTCCATTATCAATATAAGCACTGAGTTTTTTGGTCCCCGGCTCTCTTCTGTTGTGTTTATGACTAACGGTGTTTTATCCATGTAGAACTCAGACACTCGTCCTTGAGCAGGTAATTGGATGATGTCTGCGACTCAGATGTCAATCCAGTTATTGCATTTAGGTAGAAAAATAAAACTAAACACTTGCAGGCAAGACGGGCATCACTCCCTCATTGACTGGTGAGACGCACGTACAGGCAGACGGACGCAAAGACAGCGGGTCAGACGAGACGACACCGGCAGGGCGGCAGGTACACGTGAACACCTGAACACATGTAGTCATCTCGGCAGAGGCGGATGGGGGCTGCGGACGCATGTCGTCTGCAGACACAAACTTAAGTACACTGTAATCAAATCCAGTATGATGTGAGTGGAGGCCTTGCTGCCCTGAATGCAGGAGTAGCTCTTTTTTTGGCACAGTGTCGGAACTTGGCATGGGGCGGAGGACACGATGCTCAAGTGATGTAGCTCGTGAGTGGGGGAGAGGGGGTAAAGAGAGGATCAGAGGGACACAGGGAAAGAGGAAGCTCGGGATCATGGGAGATCTGCAGTTTTCCTCCATGGTCATTTGTGTTATTCCTGCCAATCCCTGCTAATGCTTTCGGAGATGCCCATAGGCTTTTCAAGGTATGTGTGCTGTCAAGCACTGGACAGTTATTTATGAGTGACGTGATCATGAAGTCAAAACTCTTACTTTGGCTAGTTGTACTCAACCAAATCAATTGCCAAGCAGTTGCTGTAGTAGTATCTCCGTGAGATCGTTTTAGTTTTTTCAAACTCAGTTTTGAAGTTCAAAAAAGAAAATTACTTTGGCTAATGACTCTTAGTTATGTTGCAGTTTCGTTTTTTTTTGCAGTTATTGGATTTTCTGCCTATTTCTGAGCAGTGAAGCCTAATTATAGTCTCTGCCACAGTCATGTCTGTTCTTCGTCTTCTGACGTTGATATGGTCCAATAAGTCAAGTATGCCGCACTATAGCCTCTGGTGCCCCACATGTAAAAGCGTGGACATAAACACAGCTGTACTAGTTAGCTGACTTGGTCCCATACACACTCTCCTTTCTTTGGTTATCTCCATCACTGCCTTCACCACTACCTGCTCCTTAATTCCTGAGCGGCCCCTGTGTAGCTGGTGGGACATGGGGGACACGGGGAGCCACCCTTGACAATGATGGATTTGACAAGAGGAAAGTGTTAATGATATTCCCCCTTTGATGGCTGGGGCTACTTCACACACATTTGCATTTCCATTCATCATCCCGGCATTTATCATTATGGGGTGGCTGCCAGATCTAATTACAGTCCTGGGCTAACGGGGGTGACGCGCCTGATATGAGGGCCCCCAACCCCTTACTCATCTCTATTTCTCGGTGTTTGTCACTTCCTCTCATTCTCTCTTGTTCCCTTTAATTTTCTCATCGCTTCCCCTTCTTTCTGTTATTTTTATCTTCCCCTCAATCTCTATCTGTTTTTCTTTCATATTCTGCACCGCCACCTCTTGCCGCTCCCCCCCCCGTGTTTAAATTGGGAAGGAAACATAGGAAAGTATCCAGGCAGGAAGTGCAGCCGTGTAGGACTAAACCCAATTAACTTCACTCTAAATGAAGTCATTTGAGGCCTCTTCATTAGAATTAGCTCAAGAAGTCAGGGAGAAGGAGGGAGGGAAACAAATAAATAAGGGATGAGTTTCATAACACTCTTCCTGTACACACTCTCCCTCTCTTTATCCCCCCTTCCCTTCTTTCGTTTCTCCCGGTCTTCCTCCCCTGTGGAGTGATTTAAGCAGTGATCCAAGGAGATCACATTAGGAGATTGTTGATTATCCCCTCATAAGTTTATGAACTCTAATTATTTGTGACCAGTCACTGAAGAAAGAGTTTGACACAGTTATTACACAGCATTTGCTCGACTGGTCCACTTAAACGTGGCAAAAAATGAATCCCAGCTGTTTTGCTGCGGAAATATAATCTCTGCCAGTGTTTTCAGAAAGGTCCGATCAATCGGCTTCTGTGTTTTAGACCGTTCCAATGTGGAATAATCTCTTTCTGTGAGTTAAGCCAGCTCTCACCGCCGTTCTCGAGCAAGGTTCATCAGCACATTGTTCACGGCTGTTTGTTCCAGAACAAAGACCGGTACTGCAGTACCAGGGGGGAGCTGCAGGGTCACGGTTGAACCTCCCATGAAACACCAGGGCCGTCTCTCTCTATTTATCATGTGCACAGCGTGATCTCGGCAGGTCTGAGGAGAGTCATCTTTCAACAGGCAAACACAAGCATACAACACAACGCAACACAACAGACTGTCGGCCAAAACTGCTCGACACGACCGCTCCATCTATTGTGGTGCACAATAAACTTCAAGTCCTTTGAAAAACCTTTCTCCGGTGGCTGCACGTATGGTGTTAACTTTTATGGTCTGCTATTGGCCTTTGACGTGACAAGATGTCATGTTTTTACCACAAAAGCAAAAAAGTTGTACTGCGTTCAACCATTATTTTAGCAAAGAACCACACTAAAAGTCTACATTTGTTTCGCATGGGTTCATCTTTTTTTCAAGGGATAATCCATTGACACAAGTTTGAAAAAGCCAAGATGCCGTTTCAAGCTGATTAATAAGAGAAGGTAGCAAAGGACACAAACGATATTGTAGGACTTAAATGAATACAGCAACAAAAGACATTCAGTTTGAATGGAGGATGGAAAT
This sequence comes from Scophthalmus maximus, assembly GCF_022379125.1. NCBI lineage: Eukaryota > Metazoa > Chordata > Actinopteri > Pleuronectiformes > Scophthalmidae > Scophthalmus > Scophthalmus maximus. The sequence goes on from NC_061515.1 coordinate 7,558,806, forward strand.
AAAGAATTTTAAAAGGTCCAACAGATAGATTTCAATATTTGACTTAACATTGTGTGGAACAAAAAATGTAAGTCTCAAACACACGCACTTTAAAAAAAAAAGAGAAAATAAAAGTGAAAGTTAAGACTTCCCTTAAACTAGCCTGCATATGCATCAATCAGGTTTTTAGGATGCACAAGTTGATGATGCCCAAAGATATAAGCCATTTAATCAGACTTTTTCTTCAGATAAAGAAATGAGGGTGGGTGGGGGTGGAGCAGGAGACCTTTCGCAAATCAGCCCATGCTGGACAAATTACCAAAAGACCTAGCACGAAAGATAACGACCGCATGGAACGAAGCAGAGCCCGACTCGGAGGAAATGAAATGTGCCCCGTACGCAGATAACCATCGTGTCGACTTGCACAGCAAATTACTGGGCTGGCTGTTATAACTGGCATTAGGCGCTACGCCGCTGGATGTAACATTGTTAGACGCAACGTGGAAGGAACAAAAGTCAAGCTCTGAAAAACAACTTCGGCTCAGGTGTTTCCTTTTGCGTTGTGGCTGTCGTAGCAGACAGGCCTCTGTGATAAGGCGCTAGTAACCTGAACGGCAAAAAAAAAAAAAAAGATGTCAGACGACACACACACACACACACACACGCAGCTGCCATATGTTTCAGGAAGCCGGGACCCTTCAAGATGAGAGTAGGCTTTGAATTATTGATCAGTGATTAGCAAATGTAAAAGAAATGTTAGCCTTGATGTAGACTGGCTGAGCAGTGTGTGTCTGTGCGTGTGTGTGTGTGTGTGTGTGTGTGTGTGTGTTAACCAGTTGACTGTTAGACGAGAGTGAGTTCGTTGTGGGAAAGTGAGGACGTGTTGGCCAGTCGTCGCTTTCTGAAACACCTTCAAAAGGCTGTTTGAGGGTTAAGACTTGGTTTTAGAGTATAGAGGTAGGATTAGGTTAAGGTTAGGGTAAGGGGCTAAGGAATGCATCATGCAGGCGCGTGTGTGTGTGTGTGTGTGTGTGTGTGTGTCCGTGTGTCATTGTGTCATGAGAGGCTACAAAGAGAGTCACCACTGCATTTGAAGGGGGATCTAATTCATTATTAAGTCAGAGACAAAACAGGCAGTATGGGAGGCGGGTAACAGTAGGTGATTTCAGGCCTGTATTGATTACTGGCAACACCAGGAGCCAAGTGTAGTGTGACGGGTTGAACAAAACCTGCAGAACACACACACACACACACACACACACACACACACACACACAGAGAGGCCATGGCCGAATAATTGCCACCGTCATTGCTTTTCAAGCATATTGTGTGGGCTGCAGTGATGGTCTTTCACTAAGGTGAGTCATTTGGCTGAGGAGGGTGACAGGTTACCTCAGTCAGGTAGTTGATGGCTAACTGGTGGTGGTGCGCGGTTTTTGTTTGCGGTCAGGCAGCTAATTACAGCCTTTTGTTGGCAATAGTCGGGAAGAGAAGAAGAGCATCTACACTTGCTGAGTTGGCTTTATTACAATGAGCTGATGAAAATATTATGGAAATATATATATATATATATAACATATAAGTGGTCCTGATCACAAGGTAAAGCTGAATAGTTTAAAAGAAACTTGTTGAAAAGAAATAACAGATTTCCAGAGAAATTGCAGAAGGTAAGTAATATTTTCAAGCCAAATGCATTGCAAAAGCGATATTTTGAAACAATGGAAATTAAGTGGTGGCTTTAGTTTGGAAATGTTATAGATGTTCAACATTGACCTTGAGTTGAATTGGATTATAAAGAAGTGTCATGGTAAGAAAGTATAATAATTGTGTTGATTTATAACCATTTCAGGGGGTTAACAGTGCCACATTGCTTCCTGTCCGTCGCTAACCGTGTTTACAGAAATTAATAAGAAAAACAGAAATAGCATGTACTCCAAGTTAAGAATTGATTGTACGGTTATACTAAAGGAAAAAAAAAGAAAAATTAAGGACAGGGAATTAAAAAAAATTTTTTTGACAGAAATTCTCAAATATGTTGACTACTTGTTTTTTCCATGTTTAGCTTTTTGTGTATAACATGCATGAGATCTTATTTTGAATATAACTGTATAACTGATGTATGATAGTCAATTTATTGTCCCAGTACTTTTTAAGATGAAATCCAAAATAATGCTGCTAGTTCTAGCCAGATAAATGTAAATAGTTGAGTCTTCTGTGCCTTGATTGCTGGCTGAGCAAAAATAAGCAATTCAAAGACGCATTTTTACTCATTTCTGACTCAACAATAGGTACAGGAATCAAGAAAATATTAATTAACAACCTTTACTTGTGGCCTCAAATAAGATCGTATGATCTTACTCGGCAAAATCAGAACACATTTTATCACTCTACATGATCACTTTTGGCCTGTCATTCAACAGACCTAAAGTGATACCCTAAACTGGATTACAACCCTACATGTGCCTCTCTATTTGATAAATGTGGGACAGTTATATTGTATTTGGGGGCCTTTTTTTGGAAGATGTATTAGACGTTAATAAAATTTGATCGGCGCGTTTAAAGTCAAATTGAATTATATCCGTAAGTGGATAGGGGTTGACATATGTTTCAATATCTCCCAGAGAGTCATACATTATTCTGCGGCCGGTATAAAATCGTAATGAAATATAAATATCCATTAATCCTCACATTTCATCCCATCAGTCACCACACAGCCCGGCTCAGCTTCAGCCCGCTGTTAACACTATGTGATGTGCGGATGTGTATTTTGCATGAGGTTGTGTGTATGTGTCCTACGCCTTTTTCTTACTAAGTGTGTGTGCACGCTGGTGTGTGTGTGTGTGAGTGTGTGTGCACGCTGGTGTGTGTGTGTGTGAGTGTGTGTGCCTGGCTTCCTGGGCATTAGAGAGCAGTTCACACTGAGAAAGAGTCATCTTTATTATAATCTGCCAGAAGTAGTGGCAGCTTGGGAAAGGAACTGCCACAGCTAGGTAATCGAAAGCCGCTAGGCTGGGATACAACAAGGGGCACTTGTGAGACGTACCAGCACAAGCCATATGGCATACTGGCTTGGCAAAACTGGCAGCTCCCCTCTATAGCCAAACAAATGTTGCATACCCACATGGCAATTAGGCTTTGTTGTTGTGAGAGATAGACTGACAATGTGAGATTATCATGTTGGGTGTTTTTTTTGGTGCATAAAACACCACAGGGGGATTTATTTTTCACCACTTGATTTATTTTTTTTTAAATTGTGGGTCGTCACATTGTTTTCTGCATCTTGTAATCCTGCAGAAGCATGCTACGAAGAAATTATCTCAACCTGGAATTTGCTTGAATGTCACAGCAAGCACACGATCCCAAATGTTATTTAAGGATGCAGTTTACTGTAAATAAACAGAAAAGGAAGGAAATTATATGAAACTTAATCACATTAGTAATACTGACTCCCATTTGACCCTTGTGTATTTGCTGCAAACACTAGGGTAATATAAACCAAAATAAATATTAGCATAATGCTGGGGGCTTTTCCCATAGAGAGATTAAAATATGAGAACTGAACACAACACAATCTGAAGTCCCATGGCACATCAGTAGTTAGCGTAGAAAAGCTAATTTCATGATAAATTAAAGAGCGTGGTGGTTCCTCCCGTGAGACACGATTCCCTTGTATTTATTTTATGAAAAGTCGTAAAATTAGCTTTATCATATATTATCTTAAACATAATTAATAAAACATTAATTTCCTGGTGAGTACTATTGTGTTTTTTTCTGTACTTTTCTTCGCTGTAGGTTCAAATCTCTTAAGGCCAGATTTGCATATTTCACAAACACAAAAGAACAATAACTTGTGGTTGTAACGAAGGTTAACACAACCCGAGGGCAATGGGAGCCACGCTGAAGAGTCAAGTTTCATCAGGCCATTGTATATTTAACTTTAAACAGTGCTTACAAAAAATACTCATTGTCAGTGGGTTTTACTAATCATATATAAATATATATCAGAAGTAAAATGACATAATTTTTTTTATTAATCTGCTTAAATCCCAGAGTAGTTGACATGGACAATTGCTTTTATTTAACCACTTGCTATTTTATGGACTATGGCTTCTCTGCATTCTGCGTTTAACTGACTCCCTCTACCTACCGGGGCAGAAATGCAGTGAATAAAAATGGAGTCAATAGATCATGGGGGATACTTAACTGCCGACAGCCGTGATTATGAGGTGCGGGAATGTGCCACAAACTTACTCCGGGCCAATATGTATTGCTTACGCTTATAATAAATGTTATCTTTCTGAGGAGAAAAAAGCTGTCAAGTTGATGAAAGACACAGATGAGCATCTATATGGCTGACCAGCCATGCATAGATATGCACAAATGCGGTTTTCACTGAGGAAGCGGAGGAGAGGGAAAATATGCTGCTATATCACCCCTTTCAATGAGCATGAGTAATTGTTTTGATTTGTTTGGGCCTTGATTCTCTTAGTAGTGCACTAGGAAAGAACAAAGGAGGTAGATAGATCTAATAAATTACCATTCAGTAAACTAAAGGGGTAATGAACATTTAAATTACCGAGGTGAGATTGTGTGGAAAAAGGAAAAGAAAAAGAAAATCCTCAAACAATGTTGATGGACTGAGGCCAATGTCTGTCTGTGCTTTCTTTCTGCCTGGTCCTCAGAATGCACACTGAGTTGGCCTCCAGATCCCATGTGGCCCAGGATAGAATAAAGTGGAATTGTTATTATGACCTGGTAACAGTAGCAACCCATGACCTGCTTTTGGGGGATATTAGAAAGATAAATAAATTGGCTTAGTTTTTTTTTTTTTTTTTTGGGGGGGGGGGGGGGGGGGGTTCTCACATGTCTTGTATAGTAGCTTCCTATCTAATGTGCAACTTGATCCCTGTGGGCTTGAACTATGAGTCTTCCGTTAGTATTCTAAATAGGATGGCTGACTGTAACCGTGCCTAGCAAAGTCATGCAATCCTATTTTGTCCTTTAAATGTTATAATGACACTGCTTAGACAACAACTACACATCCTCTGCCTCTCCCCGATCCATTATCTGGGCCTGAATCTTAGCAAGGGGTGTTAGAAGCTGTACTGGTTGTTTGTAATGAATATCTGTACTTTGGCCGCCATATCGAATAGCAGTGTTAACATGACGCAGAGAAAACATGAGATGGTGTGGAAACCAAAGCCCGTGTCGGAATATCACCGTTGTCCTTCTCGCTCCTCACCTGGCTTAAAGGATCTTTCATGTAACCTCTCATGACCAATAGGAATTAGCTGTCCTCCACGTCTCAACATCGCAGTGGAAAGAGGTGAAAGAGAGGCTCGGTGCCCAGGGGTGAAACCATCCTGGATGCTGTTGCGTCAAGAGTTCCTGTCTTTACCCAAAAGGCAAAGATGTTTTTAAGCAAGAGCAGCTTGTTCTTGCCAGAACGGATTATTCAGGTATGGCATTGTCCAAGGGATTTGACAAAAAACAAGCCAATCATTGTAGAAGATCTTGATTTGAAGAAGTGTAGTGTAAAATCATGTTGAAGACTGGATCTTAGATTAGTGCGAAGAGGGTTGTCGGTTGAGATTGCTTGAGGAAACGCCTCAGGAGAAAACAAAGGACACGGGGAACAAAACACGCATTGGTTGGTTCTATAATGTAGGAGCTGCCCTGGTTGACAGTGTGTGCTCTGCTTAAAGTGCTTCTTTTTTGCAACTCTTCCCTAAAAAGCATAGCGTCAAAGAACTTAACACATAGAAATATCACAATGAGTAGAACTTCTGTAGAAATGAACAACCCCCCCCCCCAAAAAAAAACAACCCCAAAAAAACAAACAAACCCAAAAACAATATAGTTATGAATGAATACCAGTTCTTCATCTGTTCATTTGAATGGGTGAAGTATTCCTGAAACCTCTACTGCAAGGTGTGTTTATGCTAATTGTCTTTTTTTTTTCTCTAAGTGATGATGTACAACCACAGACGTGCCATGAAGTAATGGGTGATGAGTTACACAGAATTAGATGAAACCATTGAAACATAACCAGAGGAACGAGAAGCCATGCACTTAATTAAATTAACTCAGATCCTCATTTACCTTGACCACAGCATGTTAATATTAAAGAATATATCATTAATTAACACAGGTCATATGCATACTATAGTATTATGCCGTGGGGCTTGATAGGAGTCCCGAGATGATGAATTAAGGCAGTTTCTCTATCTCTCTAGGCAGCCAAGTGTGAAGTAGGAGAGGTTTGTGCCCGCCTTTATGAGTTATTTAGGTCATTAACAAAAGGATCATATGGCAAGAAGAAAAAAAAGGCATAACATGATTGTTTGGTTAACCTTTACGGCCAAATTAAATTAAACCACTGCTGTCGGCTTTGATATTTAATTTAAACTGCGGGGCATTGATGCAGTAAGAGGTAACATGCGGACCTAGATTCACCACTGCACTGCTATCCACAGTTTTATGACAGGAATTGGTCAACGTGTTGTCAGAAAATACCATTTAACCAACTCGCCTGATTTCGCAATGTTGAAAAAAAAGTTAAACATTTTGGCCGAAGTTCTGCTACACCCTCAAATAACTGTTCGTCCGCGGCTTGCTTTGCCCCCTGAATATGCTCCGAGCACTGTAACAAGGGACTCCCCGCCCTGCTCTCTGGTGCTCAGGCCCCAGGCCAGCCCTAGAGGAGCCCTCCTTCCAACATCGGGAGATAAATACATTGTTCCCTGTTGTATTAGTTCTGCCTGAATACGGAGCAAATACAAAATGGTTTGGATCCCAGTGATGAAAATAACTTTTAAAGTATAACCATCTAACTCCTAAGCCCTGCGACAATGCAAAACATATGGACTTTTAACATCAAAAAATGTTCAGTAAAAACATGTGATGAAGATATTTTTCGATAATTATGGAGCTGATTTGTGATTATTGTGACATTGTTTGGGATTCAAATTAGTGTATTGTGGTATTTTCATTTTTTAAATTAAAATTTGTTAATTTTGCTTTTTGTTTGAGTTGTGTGTTGAGGATTCCCGGTGTCCCGTATTGCAGATAAAATCCATGGGTAATAGTGAGTTGGACAAAGCCAACAGCTGTATCATCAGCATTAATATTTGAATATTCTATATCTAATCAGTAAAATATTGACGGTGAGTTCATTAGTAAAGGCTTCACATATCTTGAGACCTGTAAATATGTCAGACTGTGTCTTTAAGATAAAAACATTTTATAGGTCAAAACAAGTCTTGTCTTTGTCTATCTTTGTTGGTTCATGCTGGGAGAAGAAGAAGAAGAATAAGAAGAAGACGAAGAAGCAGTAGAAGAAAAAGTGTGTTATTTTTCATAAAATGAAATGTTTGGGTGGAAAAAAACCTTCAGTACTGTTAAAAAAAACAGTCAACTGCAGTAATTATCCACAAAAAACTTTGTTTCTGAAGCTTAATGATGCATTGATGTATCACCAAAATACAATTGTATCACATTCTCTTTATAATTCTGTTTATTTCTGTCTAAAAGCAGCTACTCTGATATTTTCTTTACCCAGATAAACTCCGAGAAGAGGATAACATGTCCCGGTGGAACCACTTTTCTTTGCCTTCTCCTTAATTTGAACTGAAAGGGAGAATGTGTGCTGTCTTTGTATTTGCACCCATCCCGCATTGTGAGTATTTGCATTTCTGTAACAACAAAGCCTGTCGATGTCAGATCAGTCATTGCTGGATGTTGTTTGCCGATGTAATGAACATGCCTCTGAAGTTCTGAAATAACAATCAAATTCCCATTCAGGGAGAGTCTCGTTTAACTCGTGGAGCACAATTGTATTTGGATTGTTAAGATGCACTCAAATGTGAGTCAGCCAGTTGGATTTTGAACAGCTTCTGTGTCTGGTCCATGCTATTTGATCACGGACCAGTGGAAAAAGGGGTTCTTCTTAATTCCATAGGTATCAAATATTAGATGATGTAAGGGGAATTTTAAAATATCCCACATTCTCATTTTCACAGGGGTTTGACTCTAGCTGTTGCAGCCGATGAACAGTCTACACTACACGCTTAAAAAAAAAAAAATGATAATGAGATGCAAACCCAAATTCCTTTTCATATGGGTTTACTTGAATATGATTTATTTTAATCCCTCAAATGAGGTGGGGTATATTGTGTGGCAGCATTTGGAGAAGACACTTAAGCTCACAGGAATCAAAAATATCTCTGCACGGGTGTTTTAGCATTTATTTGGCTCTCTGTCTCCAATCCAATTACCACATCACTGAAAATGGAATGGGAGGGGATATGCAGTATATATAAAGTATAATAAGACAAAGGAGGAATGGAAAGAAGAGACTGGCAGAACAGGAGGAAGAGGCTAACTCAGGTGTTGCCTGTTACGACTTTCAAGTTCTCAGTCCTTAGTTGTGCACAGGAGCTCATGCCTAATCAATCCAACTAATGACCTCAAATGACTCGCGCCGGCTGATTGCCTGGCCAGGTTTTTTGTCATTCCTCTCAGATGTGTTAAAAAAAGATAGAGAAACAGTTATTTATTTTTTATAGAGCATGCCTGTACTCTAACCAGTCTCTTTATCTCAATAATGGGGCGTAGTTCCCCTGAAATCACAAAGCATAAATATAACCCATAAGGCCCATAGCCATGGAAACGTATACCCCGCAGTTCATAAGACCAATCTGTCCACTGATGTCCACGCTGTGATCTGCGCCTCAGACAAGAGTCTCCACTACTGTACGAACCACAGCGGCCCTTAATAAGTCTGTCTGAGCCAATCCTGATAAAGACGTTCCCTTTATATTCCCCTCCTTTCCCGATTTATTCCCCCCAGCAGCACTAAGGGGAAAACGCTATAAACTCCGAGCAAATGCCCCAATTGCATTTTGAAGGTGATAAATATTGCAGAGGTGCGGAGAACATATTTAAAACACATTCAAGATTTCCCCCCCCTTGTGAGATTATGATCCTCCTCTTGCCTTTTAGAGATAATCAATGACTCTTGTTATCCCTCTCGCTACAGCTTTCTTTGGGTGTTGAATGGTATGAAATGAAGTGCAAGCGAGTGTGTGGGTGTGTGTGTGTGTGTGTGTGTGTGTGTGTGTGTGTGTGTGTGTGTGCGCGCGCGTGTGTGTAATGACTGCCCAAGATGTGGCATGCTGTGAACACCATTAATCTACATGTTCTGGAAATATAACCAATTGTCAGATGGATGTGTACAGATATTCCATCACCTATCCAATTGGCTTTTAGGCATGCTCTACAATTCATTTGCGGTGTAATGCGCCCAATAAAAAATGTATTCTGACTGCTCTATTGATTGTGAAATAGCTTAATCTCTCCACAGACAGAGACAAGTATACCACCCGTTCTGGCCCACAAACGTTAATACATTTCCATTTGAAATATTACTGCTCATATAGGTGTGCATAGCTTTTCACCTCTTTTGTTTGATTATATACACACACACACACACACACACACACACACACACACACACACACAGGCTGCATCTGCTGTATAATATTTTTGTGTCAACATGTGAGCAGACATTTGAAAAGATTTAATGCCGATAAAAATGATATCTGCACAGCAGTCAGTCCAGTTCTTTCCTCTTCGTGTTTCTCTCTCACGTGAATCCCTCCCTTCACTTCAGGTTGCCTGTGCTTTATTCATCCTACCCTCTTTTCTCACACCCCCCCCCCCTCTCTCTTTCACCCCTGCCGACAGTATGTGTGTATCATTAGCTCCTTTTCTCCATTATCTGCAGCCATCTAGTGTCGGCTTTGTGCCCTAGAAATTATACTGCCTCCCTGCCAGCTTTCATTCCTTCACTGTGCGACTATACAATGGCGCCGTGTTCAATATCCACTTGAAGCTCAATTGCTGCTTAAAGTCAGTTCCTCAAAAGATGTTTTTCGCAATTTCCACAGCAAATGCCGTTTGTTTTTTGTTGCCCTCACAAGAAAAGAAAATTGCTCACGCTGGTACAGTTTTCGTAGCGGCTTGCTCATACGGATGTTAAAGAGGGCAGGACTGGACAGCGAACAATGTTAGTAATCCTTCAAAGCAGTGGAAGTTATGAGAATGTCATGCGAAAGATTATATCCAAACAAAGTGTGTATGTGTGTGTGTGTGTGTGTGTGTGTGTGTGTGTGTGTGTGTGTGTGATTGTGCGTGCGTGCGTGCGTGCGAAAGGTCAGGAAGAAGGGAGGGAGCAGAAAGTCAGTTAGACAAACCTGACAGTCAACGCAAAACATTACGTCCACGGATATTTGTGCTGTTCGCTCTCTCCCCATCTGGGACAGACAGTCAGTAATAACTGTGAACACCTGGGCAGCCTCTGGGCTCTACACCCCAGCCCCCGGGGCTCTTCACCTGGGACGGGGGGCCGAGCGCGGCTTCCTGCTCAAGAGCTGCCTGGATGAGGCAGATTATCACTTGTCGCCCAGGAGGGACATGGGGCCTGGAATTCTGTCAATTTTTTTTTACATTTATCATCAGGACAGGGTGACAGTACAGTGGGAATTCAGATACATATCTCTAAATGTAGCATAACAACCCCCCTCCCTGCCCAGACAGTAGCAAGGACTCAATTTTTTCCAAAGTTAAAGTGAAAACGTAACGTTTACAACTAAACTCATAATGCAAGCACAGGAGGTGCAGACTGATTCTCCTTTGACTAATGCGGCCGGCTGACGGTTAAGCTTTTCATCACACTCCTTTTGCGTGTGAAGTTAATGACGATAAAAAAACTTGAAGTGTGGATCTCAGTAAGTTTGATCGACAAACATCAATAACTGAAAGTGTCTTGGGGAAGTGGGGTGAAGATTCGGAGGAAGCTGACAGGTGAGATGCATTCCTCCTTAACACCAAAGATAGAGAGAGAAAAAAAAGAGAAGAAGAAAGATCAATAGCACTTTGCTGAAACTTCCTCAAGCTTCACTTACTCAGGTGTCTGCATGAGAGGAGGAAAAAGGGGGAGAAAGAAACTGTGTCTAACTATCAAGATCATGCAGATGCAACAAATTGGTGCACTCCAATCAGTAATGAAAATTAGAGGATCCGATTTAAAGAATTAGCTTTTGATTTTGACGTAAACTTCACATGGCAGGCAGCCATGGAATCTTAGCGCCGGTTTATATTTGGGTATAACTAATGCACACAGAAAATCCTCTGCACCAACTTGTTTGCCTGTA